>NC_135250.1:18221394-18233894 GCF_964204865.1 Styela clava
AGCGACCGCCGGGCTGGGCCGGCGGCACATCGAGCGCGGTGCCCAGAAGCCACCATCGCACTCGGCTGCCTTGCTATGCCAACGTGTTACGCGTGTCGCACGGGGCGGAACCCCGATTGACGGCCGCCCTCTCGGCGGCACCCAAAGACAATTAAGTGCGCGGTCGGCCGGGGCCTACCACCACCTTCGGTAATGATCCTTCCGCAGGTTCACCTACGGAACCTTGTTACGACTTTTACTTCCTCTAAATGATCAAGTTTGATCGTCTTCTCGACACGCCGACGCGGCCGTTGCCAGCCGCGACGAGGCCGATCCAAGGATCTCACTAAACCATTCAATCGGTAGTAGCGACGGGCGGTGTGTACAAAGGGCAGGGACGTAATCAACGCTAGTTGATGACTTGCGCTTACTGGGAATTCCTCGTTCAAGGGAAACAATTGCAAGTCCCTATCCCAATCACGAATGAGGTTCAACGGGTTACCCGGACCTTTCGGCCTAGGTTAGACACTCGCTGCTTCACTCAATGTAGCGCGCGTGCGGCCCCGGACATCTAAGGGCATCACAGACCTGTTATTGCTCAATCTCGTGTGGCTAAACGCCACTAGTCCCTCTAAGAAGTTAGACGCCGACCGAGAAGGTCGCGTAACTATTTAGCATACCAGAGTCTCGTTCGTTATCGGAATTAACCAGACAAATCGCTCCACCAACTAAGAACGGCCATGCACCACCACCCACAGAATCAAGAAAGAGCTCTCAATCTGTCAATCCTACCTGTGTCCGGGCCGGGTGAGTTTCCCCGTGTTGAGTCAAATTAAGCCGCAGGCTCCACTCCTGGTGGTGCCCTTCCGTCAATTCCTTTAAGTTTCAGCTTTGCAACCATACTTCCCCCGGAACCCAAAGACTTTGGTTTCCCGGAAGCTGCCGGAAAGGTCGTCATGGTAACGCCTCCCGATCGCTAGTTGGCATCGTTTATATTCAGAACTAGGACGGTATCTGATCGTCTTCGAACCACTGACTTTCGCTCTTGATTAAAGAAAACATTCTTGGCGAATGCTTTCGCAGTAGTTCGTCTTCCGCCGATCCAAGAATTTCACCTCTAACGGCAGAGTACGGACGCCCCCGTCTGTCCCTCTTAATCATTACCTCGTGCTCCGAAAACCAACAAAATAGAACCGAGGTCCTATTCCATTATTCCATGCAACACTATGCAGGCGAACAGCCTGCTTTGAACACTCTAATTTTTTTCAAAGAAAACTTATCGGCCACCGCCGACACTCAGTCAAGAGCACCGACGGAGAACCGAAGGTGAGGCGAACGCAACCAGTGACACGCCTTGCGACGGACAGGCGGCGCTCGCCCAAAATCCAACTACGAGCTATTCAACCGCAACAACTTTAGCATACACTGTTGGAGCTGGAATTACCGCGGCTGCCGGCACCAGACTTGCCCTCCAATGGATACTCGTTAAGAGTTTTAGGATGTACTCATTCCAATTACAGGGCTTCGTTAGAGTCCTGTATTGTTATTTTTCGTCACTACCTCCCCGTGTCGGGAATGGGTAATTTGCGCGCCTGCTGCCTTCCTTGGATGTGGTAGCCGTTTCTCAGGCTCCCTCTCCGGAATCGAACCCTGATTCCCCGTTACCCGTTATCACAAAGGTAGGCACGTAGCGTACCTTCGACAGTTGATAGGGCAGACACTTGAATGATACGTCGTCGGTGCAGAGACCGTACGATCCGCGTGGTTATCCAGAGTCATCAAACGTCACAGGACGAACCCGGTCGGTTTTGATCTGATAAAAGCGCGCCTCCCGAAGTCGGCGCTTAATGCATGTATTAGCTCTAGAATTACCACAGTTATCCACTTCGCTTACGAGACCAAATAAACCAAGACTGATTTAATGAGCCATTCGCAGTTTCGCTTTACGAGAACTCGTACTTGCACCTGCATGGCTTAATCTTTGAGACAAGCATATCACTACTGGCAGGATCAACCAGATAGCTGCGACAGCTGCGCTCGGCCCTTGCTGGGCCGCCCGGCGCATGCTCGTCGCATTCGTTTAAGACCGAGGCGATCGCCTGCGGCCGTACTCAGCTTCGACAGTCGCTGGCCGCGACATCCACGCTCTCGCCGGCAGTGCCAGGCGGAGCGATTTGCGTTTTTTCTTTGCTCGCCCTCTCAAGAGCGGCGTACGGTGCGGGGCCGGTCGGAGCGCACCCTTTTCTCGGTTGCTGGCGGGCGAGAGAGTGCTGCGTCGCCGGCATCGGCGTCGAAAGAAGCCGAGCCGAAAAAAGTTAAAGTACAAACGTGCAAGCATACTAACCTAACCCTAGGTAAGGCATGTTAGAGCGAAAGACAGTAAACTCGAATGAGCCAAGAAAGAGCGGCGTGCGGTGCGGGGCCGGTCGGAGCGCACCCTTTTCTCGGTGGCTGGCGGGCGAGAGAGTGCTGCGTCGCCGGCATCGACGTCGAAAGAAGCCGAGCCGAAAAAAGTTAAAGTACAAACGTGCAAGCATACTAACCTAACCCTAGGTAAGGCATGTTAGAGCGAAAGACAGTAAACCCGAATGAGCCAAGAAAGAGCGGCGTGCGGTGCGGGGCCGGTCGGAGCGCACCCTTTTCTCGGTGGCTGGCGGGCGAGAGAGTGCTGCGTCGCCGGCATCGGCGTCGAAAGAAGCCGAGCCGAAAAAAGTTAAAGTACAAACGTGCAAGCATACTAACCTAACCCTAGGTAAGGCATGTTAGAGCGAAAGACAGTAAACTCGAATGAGCCAAGAAAGAGCGGCGTACGGTGCGGGGCCGGTCGGAGCGCACCCTTTTCTCGGTTGCTGGCGGGCGAGAGAGTGCTGCGTCGCCGGCATCGGCGTCGAAAGAAGCCGAGCCGAAAAAAGTTAAAGTACAAACGTGCAAGCATACTAACCTAACCCTAGGTAAGGCATATTAGAGCGAAAGACAGTAAACTCGAATGAGCCAAGAAAGAGCGGCGTACGGTGCGGGGCCGGTCGGAGCGCACCCTTTTCTCGGTGGCTGGCGGGCGAGAGAGTGCTGCGTCGCCGGCATCGGCGTCGAAAGAAGCCGAGCCGGAAAAAGTTAAAGTACAAACGTGCAAGCATACTAACCTAACCCTAGGTAAGGCATGTTAGAGCGAAAGACAGTAAACTCGAATGAGCCAAGAAAGAGCGGCGTACGGTGCGGGGCCGGTCGGAGCGCACCCTTTTCTCGGTGGCTGGCGGGCGAGAGAGTGCTGCGTCGCCGGCATCGGCGTCGAAAGAAGCCGAGCCGAAAAAAGTTAAAGTACAAACGTGCAAGCATACTAACCTAACCCTAGGTAAGGCATGTTAGAGCGAAAGACAGTAAACTCGAATGAGCCAAGAAAGAGCGGCGTACGGTGCGGGGCCGGTCGGAGCGCACCCTTTTCTCGGTGGCTGGCGGGCGAGAGAGTGCTGCGTCGCCGGCATCGGCGTCGAAAGAAGCCGAGCCGAAAAAAGTTAAAGTACAAACGCGATGCTAATGAGCGAGCCGTTGTCTCGACTAATATGTAGGGGGCGTTCGATCGAGCGTTTGGCTTGAGCGCTTGTCGGCCTAGCAGAACGGTCGCATTGTTATGCCCGGGTTTTAGGCACCGCTGCAGGCGGCCGGCAGAGCTCTTGTTTGTGCGAAACTGAATAGATCGAGCCCGAGAGTGGGCGAGCAAAGAAAAAACGCAAATCGCTCCGCCTGGCACTGCCGGCGAGAGCGTGGACGTCGCGGCCAGCGACTGTCGAAGCTGAGTACGGCCGCAGGCGATCGCCTCGGTCTTAAACGAATGCGACGAGCACGCGCCGGACGGCCCAGCAAGGGCCGAGCGCAGCTGTCGCAGCTATCTGGTTGATCCTGCCAGTAGTGATATGCTTGTCTCAAAGATTAAGCCATGCAGGTGCAAGTACGAGTTCTCGTAAAGCGAAACTGCGAATGGCTTATTAAATTATTACCTCGTGCTTCGAAAACCAACAAAATAGAACCGAGGTCCTATTCCATTATTCCATGCAACACTATGCAGGCGAACAGCCTGCTTTGAACATTGAATTTTTTCAAAGTAAACTTATCGGCCACCGCCGACACTCAGTCAAGAGCACCGACGGAGAACCGAAGGTGAGGCGAACGCAACCAGTGACACGCCTTGCGACGGACCGGCGGCGCTCGCCCAAATCCAACTACGAGCTTTTCAACCGCAACAACTTTAGCATACACTGTTGGAGCTGGAATTACCGCGGCTGCTTGCACCAGACTTGCCCTCCAATGGATACTCGTTAAGAGTTTTAGGATGTACTCATTCCAATTACAGGGCCTCGTTAGAGTCCTGTATTGTTATTTTTCGTCACTACCTCCCCGTGTCGGGAATGGGTAATTTGCGCGCCTGCTGCCTTCCTTGGATGTGGTAGCCGTTTCTCAGGCTCCCTCTCCGGAATCGAACCCTGATTCCCCGTTACCCGTTATCACAAAGGTAGGCACGTAGCGTACCTTCGACAGTTGATAGGGCAGACACTTGAATGATACGTCGTCGGGGCAGAGACCGTACGATCCGCGTGGTTATCCAGAGTCATCAAACGTCACAGGACGAACCCGGTCGGTTTTGATCTGATAAAAGCGCGCCTCCCGAAGTCGGCGCTTAATGCATGTATTAGCTCTAGAATTACCACAGTTATCCACTTCGCTTACGAGACCAAATAAACCAAGACTGATTTAATAAGCCATTCGCAGTTTCGCTTTACGAGAACTCGTACTTGCACCTGCATGGCTTAATCTTTGAGACAAGCATATCACTACTGGCAGGATCAACCAGATAGCTGCGACAGCTGCGCTCGGCCCTTGCTGGGCCGCCCGGCGCGTGCTCGTCGCATTCGTTTGGGACCGAGGCGATCGCCTGCGGCCGTACTCAGCTTCGACAGTCGCTGGCCGCGACGTCCACGCTCTCGCCGGCAGTGCCAGGGGGAGCGATTTGCGTTTTTTCTTTGCTCGCCCACTCTCGGGCTCGATTCATTCAGTTTCGCACAAACAAGAGCTCTGCCGGCCGCCTGCAGCGGTGCCTAAAACCCGGGCATAACAATGCGACCGTTCTGCTAGGCCGACAAGCGCTCAAGCCAAACGCTCGATCGAACGCCCCCTACATATTAGTCGAGACAACGGCTCGCTCATTAGCATCGCGTTTGTACTTTAACTTTTTTCGGCTCGGCTTCTTTCGACGCCGATGCCGGCGACGCAGCACTCTGTCGCCCGCCAGCCACCGAGAAAAGGGTGCGCTCCGACCGGCCCCGCACCGTACGCCGCTCTTTCTTGGCTCATTCGAGTTTACTGTCTTTCGCTCTAACATGCCTTACCTAGGGTTAGGTTAGTATGCTTGCACGTTTGTACTTTAACTTTTTTCGGCTCGGCTTCTTTCGACGCAGATGCCGGCGACGCAGCACTCTCTCGCCCGCCAGCCACCGAGAAAAGGGTGCGCTCCGACCGGCCCCGCACCGTACGCCGCTCTTTCTTGGCTCATTCGAGTTTACTGTCTTTCGCTCTAACATGCCTTACCTAGGGTTAGGTTAGTATGCTTGCACGTTTGTACTTTAACTTTTTCCGGCTCGGCTTCTTTCGACGCCGATGCCGCCGACGCAGCACTCTCTCGCCCGCCAGCCACCGAGAAAAGGGTGCGCTCCGACCGGCCCCGCACCGTACGCCGCTCTTTCTTGGCTCATTCGAGTTTACTGTCTTTCGCTCTAACATGCCTTACCTAGGGTTAGGTTAGTATGCTTGCACGTTTGTACTTTAACTTTTTTCGGCTCGGCTTCTTTCGACGCCGATGCCGGCGACGCAGCACTCTCTCGCCCGCCAGCCACCGAGAAAAGGGTGCGCTCCGACCGGCCCCGCACCGTACGCCGCTCTTTCTTGGCTCATTCGAGTTTACTGTCTTTCGCCCTAACATGCCTTACCTAGGGTTAGGTTAGTATGCTTGCACGTTTGTACTTTAACTTTTTTCGGCTCGGCTTCTTTCGACGCCGATGCCGGCGACGCAGCACTCTCTCGCCCGCCAGCCACCGAGAAAAGGGTGCGCTCCGACCGGCCCCGCACCGTACGCCGCTCTTTCTTGGCTCATTCGAGTTTACTGTCTTTCGCTCTAACATGCCTTACCTAGTGTTAGGTTAGTATGCTTGCACGTTTGTACTTTAACTTTTTCCGGCTCGGCTTCTTTCGACGCCGATGCCGGAGACGCAGCACTCTCTCGCCCGCCAGCCACCGAGAAAAGGGTGCGCTCCGACCGGCCCCGCACCGTACGCCGCTCTTTCTTGGCTCATTCGAGTTTACTGTCTTTCGCTCTAACATGCCTTACCTAGGGTTAGGTTAGTATGCTTGGACGTTTGTACTTTAACTTTTTTCGGCTCGGCTTCTTTCGACGCCGATGCCGGCGACGCAGCACTCTCTCGCCCGCCAGCCACCGAGAAAAGGGTGCGCTCCGACCGGCCCCGCACCGTACGCCGCTCTTTCTTGGCTCATTCGAGTTTACTGTCTTTCGCTCTAACATGCCTTACCTAGGGTTAGGTTAGTATGCTTGCACGTTTGTACTTTAACTTTTTTCGGCTCGGCTTCTTTCGACGCCGATGCCGGCGACGCAGCACTCTCTCGCCCGCCAGCAACCGAGAAAAGGGTGCGCTCCGACCGGCCCCGCACCGTACGCCGCTCTTTCTTGGCTCATTCGAGTTTACTGTCTTTCGCTCTAACATGCCTTACCTAGGGTTAGGTTAGTATGCTTGCACGTTTGTACTTTAACTTTTTCGGCTCGGCTTCTTTCGACGTCGATGCAGGCGACGCAGCACTCTCTCGCCCGCCAGCCACCGAGAAAAGGGTGCGCTCCGACCGGCCCCGCACCGCACGCCGCTCTTTCTTGGCTCATTCGAGTTTACTGTCTTTCGCTCTAACATGCCTTACCTAGGGTTAGGTTAGTATGCTTGCACGTTTGTACTTTAACTTTTTTCGGCTCGGCTTCTTTCGACGCCGATGCCGGCGACGCAGCACTCTCTCGCCCGCCAGCCACCGAGAAAAGGGTGCGCTCCGACCGGCCCCGCACCGTACGCCGCTCTTTCTTGGCTCATTCGAGTTTACTGTCTTTCGCTCTAACATGCCTTACCTAGGGTTAGGTTAGTATGCTTGCACGTTTGTACTTTAACTTTTTTCGGCTCGGCTTCTTTCGACGCCGATGCCGGCGACGCAGCACTCTCTCGCCCGCCAGCCACCGAGAAAAGGGTGCGCTCCGACCGGCCCCGCACCGCACGCCGCTCTTTCTTGGCTCATTCGGGTTTACTGTCTTTCGCTCTAACATGCCTTACCTAGGGTTAGGTTAGTATGCTTGCACGTTTGTACTTTAACTTTTTTCGGCTCGGCTTCTTTCGACGCCGATGCCGGCGACGCAGCACTCTCTCGCCCGCCAGCAACCGAGAAAAGGGTGCGCTCCGACCGGCCCCGCACCGTACGCCGCTCTTTCTTGGCTCATTCGAGTTTACTGTCTTTCGCTCTAACATGCCTTACCTAGGGTTAGGTTAGTATGCTTGCACGTTTGTACTTTAACTTTTTTCGGCTCGGCTTCTTTCGACGCCGATGCCGGCGACGCAGCACTCTCTCGCCCGCCAGCCACCGAGAAAAGGGTGCGCTCCGACCGGCCCCGCACCGCACGCCGCTCTTTCTTGGCTCATTCGAGTTTACTGTCTTTCGCTCTAACATGCCTTACCTAGGGTTAGGTTAGTATGCTTGCACGTTTGTACTTTAACTTTTTCCGGCTCGGCTTCTTTCGACGCCGATGCCGCCGACGCAGCACTCTCTAACACGCCAGCAACCGAGAAAAGGGTGCGCTCCGACCGGCCCCGCACCGTACGCCGCTCTTTCTTGGCTCATTCGAGTTTACTGTCTTTCGCTCTAACATGCCTTACCTAGGGTTAGGTTAGTATGCTTGCACGTTTGTACTTTAACTTTTTTCGGCTCGGCTTCTTTCGACGCCGATGCCGGCGACGCAGCACTCTCTCGCCCGCCAGCCACCGAGAAAAGGGTGCGCTCCGACCGGCCCCGCACCGCACGCCGCTCTTTCTTGGCTCATTCGAGTTTACTGTCTTTCGCTCTAACATGCCTTACCTAGGGTTAGGTTAGTATGCTTGCACGTTTGTACTTTAACTTTTTCGGCTCGGCTTCTTTCGACGTCGATGCAGGCGACGCAGCACTCTCTCGCCCGCCAGCCACCGAGAAAAGGGTGCGCTCCGACCGGCCCCGCACCGCACGCCGCTCTTTCTTGGCTCATTCGAGTTTACTGTCTTTCGCTCTAACATGCCTTACCTAGGGTTAGGTTAGTATGCTTGCACGTTTGTACTTTAACTTTTTTCGGCTCGGCTTCTTTCGACGCCGATGCCGGCGACGCAGCACTCTCTCGCCCGCCAGCCACCGAGAAAAGGGTGCGCTCCGACCGGCCCCGCACCGTACGCCGCTCTTTCTTGGCTCATTCGAGTTTACTGTCTTTCGCTCTAACATGCCTTACCTAGGGTTAGGTTAGTATGCTTGCACGTTTGTACTTTAACTTTTTTCGGCTCGGCTTCTTTCGACGCCGATGCCGGCGACGCAGCACTCTCTCGCCCGCCAGCCACCGAGAAAAGGGTGCGCTCCGACCGGCCCCGCACCGCACGCCGCTCTTTCTTGGCTCATTCGGGTTTACTGTCTTTCGCTCTAACATGCCTTACCTAGGGTTAGGTTAGTATGCTTGCACGTTTGTACTTTAACTTTTTTCGGCTCGGCTTCTTTCGACGCCGATGCCGGCGACGCAGCACTCTCTCGCCCGCCAGCCACCGAGAAAAGGGTGCGCTCCGACCGGCCCCGCACCGTACGCCGCTCTTTCTTGGCTCATTCGAGTTTACTGTCTTTCGCTCTAACATGCCTTACCTAGGGTTAGGTTAGTATGCTTGCACGTTTGTACTTTAACTTTTTTCGGCTCGGCTTCTTTCAACGCCGATGCCGGCGACGCAGCACTCTCTCGCCCGCCAGCAACCGAGAAAAGGGTGCGCTCCGACCGGCCCCGCACCGCACGCCGCTCTTTCTTGGCTCATTCGAGTTTACTGTCTTTCGCTCTAACATGCCTTACCTAGGGTTAGGTTAGTATGCTTGCACGTTTGTACTTTAACTTTTTCCGGCTCGGCTTCTTTCGACGCCGATGCCGCCGACGCAGCACTCTCTCGCCCGCCAGCCACCGAGAAAAGGGTGCGCTCCGACCGGCCCCGCACCGTACGTCGCTCTTTCTTGGCTCATTCGAGTTTACTGTCTTTCGCTCTAACATGCCTTACCTAGGGTTAGGTTAGTATGCTTGCACGTTTGTACTTTAACTTTTTTCGGCTCGGCTTCTTTCGACGCCGATGCCGGCGACGCAGCACTCTCTCGCCCGCCAGCCACCGAGAAAAGGGTGCGCTCCGACCGGCCCCGCACCGTACGCCGCTCTTTCTTGGCTCATTCGAGTTTACTGTCTTTCGCTCTAACATGCCTTACCTAGGGTTAGGTTAGTATGCTTGCACGTTTGTACTTTAACTTTTTTCGGCTCGGCTTCTTTCGACGCCGATGCCGGCGACGCAGCACTCTCTCGCCCGCCAGCCACCGAGAAAAGGGTGCGCTCCGACCGGCCCCGCACCGTACGCCGCTCTTTCTTGGCTCATTCGAGTTTACTGTCTTTCGCTCTAACATGCCTTACCTAGGGTTAGGTTAGTATGCTTGGACGTTTGTACTTTAACTTTTTTCGGCTCGGCTTCTTTCGACGCCGATGCCGGCGACGCAGCACTCTCTCGCCCGCCAGCCACCGAGAAAAGGGTGCGCTCCGACCGGCCCCGCACCGTACGCCGCTCTTTCTTGGCTCATTCGAGTTTACTGTCTTTCGCTCTAACATGCCTTACCTAGGGTTAGGTTAGTATGCTTGCACGTTTGTACTTTAACTTTTTTCGGCTCGGCTTCTTTCAACGCCGATGCCGGCGACGCAGCACTCTCTCGCCCGCCAGCAACCGAGAAAAGGGTGCGCTCCGACCGGCCCCGCACCGCACGCCGCTCTTTCTTGGCTCATTCGAGTTTACTGTCTTTCGCTCTAACATGCCTTACCTAGGGTTAGGTTAGTATGCTTGCACGTTTGTACTTTAACTTTTTCCGGCTCGGCTTCTTTCGACGCCGATGCCGCCGACGCAGCACTCTCTCGCCCGCCAGCCACCGAGAAAAGGGTGCGCTCCGACCGGCCCCGCACCGTACGTCGCTCTTTCTTGGCTCATTCGAGTTTACTGTCTTTCGCTCTAACATGCCTTACCTAGGGTTAGGTTAGTATGCTTGCACGTTTGTACTTTAACTTTTTTCGGCTCGGCTTCTTTCGACGCCGATGCCGGCGACGCAGCACTCTCTCGCCCGCCAGCCACCGAGAAAAGGGTGCGCTCCGACCGGCCCCGCACCGTACGTCGCTCTTTCTTGGCTCATTCGAGTTTACTGTCTTTTGCCCTAACATGCCTTACCTAGGGTTAGGTTAGTTTGCTTGCACGTTTGTACTTTAACTTTTTTCGGCTCGGTTTCTTTCGACGCCGATGCCGGCGACGCAGCACTCTCTCGCCCGCCAGCCACCGAGAAAAGGGTGCGCTCCGACCGGCCCCGCACCGTACGCCGCTCTTTCTTGGCTCATTCGAGTTTACTGTCTTTCGCTCTAACATGCCTTACCTAGGGTTAGGTTAGTATGCTTGCACGTTTGTACTTTAACTTTTTCCGGCTCGGCTTCTTTCGACGCCGATGCCGGCGACGCAGCACTCTCTCGCCCGCCAGCCACCGAGAAAAGGGTGCGCTCCGACCGGCCCCGCACCGTACGCCGCTCTTTCTTGGCTCATTCGAGTTTACTGTCTTTCGCTCTAACACTCTCTCGCCCGCCAGCAACCGAGAAAAGGGTGCGCTCCGACCGGCCCCGCACCGTACGCCGCTCTTTCTTGGCTCATTCGAGTTTACTGTCTTTCGCTCTAACATGCCTTACCTAGGGTTAGGTTAGTATGCTTGCACGTTTGTACTTTAACTTTTTCGGCTCGGCTTCTTTCGACGTCGATGCAGGCGACGCAGCACTCTCTCGCCCGCCAGCCACCGAGAAAAGGGTGCGCTCCGACCGGCCCCGCACCGCACGCCGCTCTTTCTTGGCTCATTCGAGTTTACTGTCTTTCGCTCTAACATGCCTTACCTAGGGTTAGGTTAGTATGCTTGCACGTTTGTACTTTAACTTTTTTCGGCTCGGCTTCTTTCGACGCCGATGCCGGCGACGCAGCACTCTCTCGCCCGCCAGCCACCGAGAAAAGGGTGCGCTCCGACCGGCCCCGCACCGTACGCCGCTCTTTCTTGGCTCATTCGAGTTTACTGTCTTTCGCTCTAACATGCCTTACCTAGGGTTAGGTTAGTATGCTTGCACGTTTGTACTTTAACTTTTTTCGGCTCGGCTTCTTTCGACGCCGATGCCGGCGACGCAGCACTCTCTCGCCCGCCAGCCACCGAGAAAAGGGTGCGCTCCGACCGGCCCCGCACCGCACGCCGCTCTTTCTTGGCTCATTCGGGTTTACTGTCTTTCGCTCTAACATGCCTTACCTAGGGTTAGGTTAGTATGCTTGCACGTTTGTACTTTAACTTTTTTCGGCTCGGCTTCTTTCGACGCCGATGCCGGCGACGCAGCACTCTCTCGCCCGCCAGCAACCGAGAAAAGGGTGCGCTCCGACCGGCCCCGCACCGTACGCCGCTCTTTCTTGGCTCATTCGAGTTTACTGTCTTTCGCTCTAACATGCCTTACCTAGGGTTAGGTTAGTATGCTTGCACGTTTGTACTTTAACTTTTTTCGGCTCGGCTTCTTTCGACGCCGATGCCGGCGACGCAGCACTCTCTCGCCCGCCAGCCACCGAGAAAAGGGTGCGCTCCGACCGGCCCCGCACCGCACGCCGCTCTTTCTTGGCTCATTCGAGTTTACTGTCTTTCGCTCTAACATGCCTTACCTAGGGTTAGGTTAGTATGCTTGCACGTTTGTACTTTAACTTTTTCGGCTCGGCTTCTTTCGACGTCGATGCAGGCGACGCAGCACTCTCTCGCCCGCCAGCCACCGAGAAAAGGGTGCGCTCCGACCGGCCCCGCACCGCACGCCGCTCTTTCTTGGCTCATTCGAGTTTACTGTCTTTCGCTCTAACATGCCTTACCTAGGGTTAGGTTAGTATGCTTGCACGTTTGTACTTTAACTTTTTTCGGCTCGGCTTCTTTCGACGCCGATGCCGGCGACGCAGCACTCTCTCGCCCGCCAGCCACCGAGAAAAGGGTGCGCTCCGACCGGCCCCGCGCCGTACGCCGCTCTTTCTTGGCTCATTCGAGTTTACTGTCTTTCGCTCTAACATGCCTTACCTAGGGTTAGGTTAGTATGCTTGCACGTTTGTACTTTAACTTTTTTCGGCTCGGCTTCTTTCGACGCCGATGCCGGC
>NC_135250.1:18238894-18241394 GCF_964204865.1 Styela clava
CCGGTCGCTAGTGCGCTGAGACGGTGCGCGAGCCGACTCGGCAGCGGCGCCTTAAGCGTCCGCGAACCGAGACGGCGCGCCCCCGCACCCAACTGAAAGCGAGTCGGCGACCTGACGGGCCCTCCCGTTTGCCTCTCAACGGTTTCACGTACTCTTGAACTCTCTCTTCAAAGTGCTTTTCAACTTTCCCTCACGGTACTTGTCCGCTATCGGTCTCGCGACCGTATTTAGTCTTAGGTGGAGTTTACCACCCGCTTTGGGCTGCATTCCCAAACAACCCGACTCCGAGAAGACCCGAAGCGGCCAAGGCAAGCGCCCATATGGGCCTAACACCCGCCGTGGGACGAGGCCTCGATCAGAAGGACACCGGCGCTCGCCGTCAGCCGCACTGGGACTTCCGTACGTCACAACTCGGCGCGCTCGAAAAGCGCGCAGATTCGACGCTGGACTCTTCCCGGTTCACTCGCCGTTACTCAGGGAATCCCTGTTGGTTTCTTTTCCTCCGCTTAATAATATGCTTAAATTCAGCTCGCCTGAACTCAGGTCGTATGTGTCAAGCGGGCCGCTTCTTACACGGCCCGCTGGCATCGCAAGTCGTCGCCGCCGGCGCCGACCGAGCGCGTACCGTCGCCGCCTTGGCCCACGGTCGGTCTTGATCTCGTGACCGGACCGACCGACCTGGACCCGCCCCTCGAACGTAGTTGAACACGTCGAGGGGCCGGCGGTGTACGGGACACGCGGTCGCGCCGAGAAAGCTCGGCGACCGCTTCAACTTGGGGCGACGCCCGGCCGTCTTCGCAGAGGCCAGGCGACGGCCCTCGGGTGAGGACGAACGCGACCCTGAGGCAGACGCGGTCCCGGGATTGACCCGAGACCGCAATTCGCGTTCAGAAGGACGACGTTCAATGTGTTCTGCAATTCACATTACTTCTCGCACTTGGCTGCGTCCTTCATCGACTCTCGTGCCGAGTGATCCACCGTTAAGAGTCGTCCTCGACGTTTCGCCCGGCGCCGAAGCGCGCGGACGTCACACTGTGGGATCGAACACAAAACCACCACCGACAACAACTGCACAAAAACACCAACAAACGGCGCCGAGCGACCGCCGGGCTGGGCCGGCGGCACATCGAGCGCGGTGCCCAGAAGCCACCATCGCACTCGGCTGCCTTGCTATGCCAACGTGTTACGCGTGTCGCACGGGGCGGAACCCCGATTGACGACCGCCCTCTTGGCGGCACCCAAAGACAATTAAGTGCGCGGTCGGCCGGGGCCTACCACCACCTTCGGTAATGATCCTTCCGCAGGTTCACCTACGGAAACCTTGTTACGACTTTTACTTCCTCTAAATGATCAAGTTTGATCGTCTTCTCGACACGCCGACGCGGCCGTTGCCAGCCGCGACGGGGCCGATCCAAGGATCTCACTAAACCATTCAATCGGTAGTAGCGACGGGCGGTGTGTACAAAGGGCAGGGACGTAATCAAAGCAAGTTGATTACTTGCGCTTACTGGGAATTCCTCGTTCAAGGGAAACAATTGCAAGTCCCTATCCCAATCACGAATGAGGTTCAACGGGTTACCCGGACCTTTCGGCCTAGGTTAGACACTCGCTGCTTCACTCAGTGTAGCGCGCGTGGGTCCCCGGACATCTAAGGGCATCACAGACCTGTTATTGCTCAATCTCGTGTGGCTAAACGCCACTAGTCCCTCTAAGAAGTTAGACGCCGACCGAGAAGGTCGCGTAACTATTTAGCATGCCAGAGTCTCGTTCGTTATCGGAATTAACCAGACAAATCGCTCCACCAACTAAGAACGGCCATGCACCACCACCCACAGAATCAAGAAAGAGCTCTCAATCTGTCAATCCTACCTGTGTCCGGGCCGGGTGAGTTTCCCCGTGTTGAGTCAAATTAAGCCGCAGGCTCCACTCCTGGTGGTGCCCTTCCGTCAATTCCTTTAAGTTTCAGCTTTGCAACCATACTTCCCCCGGAACCCAAAGACTTTGGTTTCCCGGAAGCTGCCGGAAAGGTCGTCATGGTAACGCCTCCCGATCGCTAGTTGGCATCGTTTATAGTCAGAACTAGGACGGTATCTGATCGTCTTTGAACCTCTGACTTTCGCTCTTGATTCAAGAAAACATTCTTGGCGAATGCTTTCGCAGTAGTTCGTCTTCCGCCGATCCAAGAATTTCACCTCTAACGGCAGAGTACGGACGCCCCCGTCTGTCCCTCTTAATCATTACCTCGTGCTCCGAAAACCAACAAAATAGAACCGAGGTCCTATTTCATTATTCCATGCAACACTATGCAGGCGAACAGCCTGCTTTGAACACTCTAATTTTTTCAAAGTAAACTTATCGGCCACCGCCGACACTCAGTCAAGAGCACCGACGGAGAACCGAAGGTGAGGCGAACGCAACCAGTGACACGCCCTGCGACGGACCGGCGGCGCTCGCCCAAAATCCAACTACGAGCTTTTCAACCGCAACAACTTTAGCATAC
>NC_135250.1:18248894-18266394 GCF_964204865.1 Styela clava
TTCTCGGCTCGGCTTCTTTCGACGCCGATGCCGGCGACGCAGCACTCTCTCGCCCGCCAGCCACCGAGAAAAGGGTGCGCTCCGACCGGCCCCGCACCGCACGCCGCTCTTTCTTGGCTCATTCGAGTTTACTGTCTTTCGCTCTAACATGCCTTACCTAGGGTTAGGTTAGTATGCTTGCACGTTTGTACTTTAACTTTTTTCGGCTCGGCTTCTTTCGACGTCGATGCCGGCGACGCAGCACTCTCTCGCCCGCCAGCCACCGAGAAAAGGGTGCGCTCCGACCGGCCCCGCACCGCACGCCGCTCTTTCTTGGCTCATTCGAGTTTACTGTCTTTCGCTCTAACATGCCTTACCTAGGGTTAGGTTAGTATGCTTGCACGTTTGTACTATAACTTTTTTCGGCTCGGCTTCTTTCGACGCCGATGCCGGCGACGCAGCACTCTCTCGCCCGCCAGCCACCGAGAAAAGGGTGCGCTCCGACCGGCCCCGCACCGTACGCCGCTCTTTCTTGGCTCATTCGAGTTTACTGTCTTTCGCTCTAACATGCCTTACCTAGGGTTAGGTTAGTATGCTTGCACGTTTGTACTTTAACTTTTTTCGGCTCGGCTTCTTTCGACGCCGATGCCGGCGACGCAGCACTCTCTCGCCCGCCAGCCACCAAGAAAAGGGTGCGCTCCGACCGGCCCCGCACCGCACGCCGCTCTTTCTTGGCTCATTCGAGTTTACTGTCTTTCGCTCTAACATGCCTTACCTAGGGTTAGGTTAGTATGCTTGCACGTTTGTACTTTAACTTTTTTCGGCTCGGCTTCTTTCGACGCCGATGCCGGCGACGCAGCACTCTCTCGCCCGCCAGCCACCGAGAAAAGGGTGCGCTCCGACCGGCCCCGCACCGCACGCCGCTCTTTCTTGGCTCATTCGAGTTTACTGTCTTTCGCTCTAACATGCCTTACCTAGGGTTAGGTTAGTATGCTTGCACGTTTGTATTTTAACTTTTTTCGGCTCGGCTTCTTTCGACGCCGATGCCGGCGACGCAGCACTCTCTCGCCCGCCAGCCACCGAGAAAAGGGTGCGCTCCGACCGGCCCCGCACCGCACACCGCTTTTTCTTGGCTCATTCGAGTTTACTGTCTTTCGCTCTAACATGCCTTACCTAGGGTTAGGTTAGTATGCTTGCACGTTTGTACTTTAACTTTTTTCGGCTCGGCTTCTTTCGACGCCGATGCCGGCGACGCAGCACTCTCTCGCCCGCCAGCCACCGAGAAAAGGGTGCGCTCCGACCGGCCCCGCACCGCACGCCGCTCTTTCTTGGCTCATTCGAGTTTACTGTCTTTCGCTCTAACATGCCTTACCTAGGGTTAGGTTAGTATGCTTGCACGTTTGTACTTTAACTTTTTTCGGCTCGGCTTCTTTCGACGCCGATGCCGGCGACGCAGCACTCTCTCGCCCGCCAGCCACCGAGAAAAGGGTGCGCTCCGACCGGCCCCGCACCGTACGCCGCTCTTTCTTGGCTCATTCGAGTTTACTGTCTTTCGCTCTAACATGCCTTACCTAGGGTTAGGTTAGTATGCTTGCACGTTTGTACTTTAACTTTTTTCGGCTCGGCTTCTTTCGACGCCGATGCCGGCGACGCAGCACTCTCTCGCCCGCCAGCCACCGAGAAAAGGGTGCGCTCCGACCGGCCCCGCACCGCACGCCGCTCTTTCTTGGCTCATTCGAGTTTACTGTCTTTCGCTCTAACATGCCTTACCTAGGGTTAGGTTAGTATGCTTGCACGTTTGTACTTTAACTTTTTTCGGCTCGGCTTCTTTCGACGCCGATGCCGGCGACGCAGCACTCTCTCGCCCGCCAGCCACCGAGAAAAGGGTGCGCTCCGACCGGCCCCGCACCGCACGCCGCTCTTTCTTGGCTCATTCGAGTTTACTGTCTTTCGCTCTAACATGCCTTACCTAGGGTTAGGTTAGTATGCTTGCACGTTTGTATTTTAACTTTTTTCGGCTCGGCTTCTTTCGACGCCGATGCCGGCGACGCAGCACTCTCTCGCCCGCCAGCCACCGAGAAAAGGGTGCGCTCCGACCGGCCCCGCACCGCACACCGCTTTTTCTTGGCTTATTCGAGTTTACTGTCTTTCGCTCTAACATGCCTTACCTAGGGTTAGGTTAGTATGCTTGCACGTTTGTACTTTAACTTTTTTCGGCTCGGCTTCTTTCGACGCCGATGCCGGCGACGCAGCACTCTCTCGCCCGCCAGCCACCGAGAAAAGGGTGCGCTCCGACCGGCCCCGCACCGCACGCCGCTCTTTCTTGGCTCATTCGAGTTTACTGTCTTTCGCTCTAACATGCCTTACCTAGGGTTAGGTTAGTATGCTTGCACGTTTGTACTTTAACTTTTTTCGGCTCGGCTTCTTTCGACGCCGATGCCGGCGACGCAACACTCTCTCGCCCGCCAGCCACCGAGAAAAGGGTGCGCTCCGACCGGCCCCGCACCGTACGCCGCTCTTTCTTGGCTCATTCGAGTTTACTGTCTTTCGCTCTAACATGCCTTACCTAGGGTTAGGTTAGTATGCTTGCACGTTTGTACTTTAACTTTTTTCGGCTCGGCTTCTTTCGACGCCGATGCCGGCGACGCAGCACTCTCTCGCCCGCCAGCCACCGAGAAAAGGGTGCGCTCCGACCGGTCCCGCACCGCACGCCGCTCTTTCTTGGCTCATTCGAGTTTACTGTCTTTCGCTCTAACATGCCTTACCTAGGGTTAGGTTAGTATGCTTGCACGTTTGTACTTTAACTTTTTTCGGCTCGGCTTCTTTCGACGCCGATGCCGGCGACGCAACACTCTCTCGCCCGCCAGCCACCGAGAAAAGGGTGCGCTCCGACCGGCCCCGCACCGCACGCCGCTCTTTCTTGGCTCATTCGAGTTTACTGTCTTTCGCTCTAACATGCCTTACCTAGGGTTAGGTTAGTATGCTTGCACATTTGTACTTTAACTTTTTTCGGCTCGGCTTCTTTCGACGCCGATGCCGGCGACGCAGCACTCTCTCGCCCGCCAGCCACCGAGAAAAGGGTGCGCTCCGACCGGCCCCGCACAGCACGTCGCTCTTTCTTGGCTCATTCGAGTTTACTGTCTTTCGCTCTAACATGCCTTACCTAGGGTTAGGTTAGTATGCTTGCACGTTTGTACTTCAACTTTTTTCGGCTTGGCTTCTTTCGACGTCGATGCCGGCGACGCAGCACTCTCTCGCCCGCCAGCCACCGAGAAAAGGGTGCGCTCCGACCGGCCCCGCACCGTACGCCGCTCTTTCTTGGCTCATTCGAGTTTACTGTCTTTCGCTCTAACATGCCTTACCTAGGGTTAGGTTAGTATGCTTGCACGTTTGTACTTTAACTTTTTTCGGCTCGGCTTCTTTCGACGCCGATGCCGGCGACGCAGCACTCTCTCGCCCGCCAGCCACCGAGCAAAGGGTGCGCTCCGACCGGCCCCGCACCGCACGCCGCTTTTTCTTGGCTCATTCGAATTTACTGTCTTTCGCTCTAACATGCCTTACCTAGGGTTAGGTTAGTATGCTTGCACGTTTGTACTTTAACTTTTTTCGGCTCGGTTCTTTCGACGCCGATGCCGGCGACGCAGCACTCTCTCGCCCGCCAGCCACCGAGAAAAGGGTGCGCTCCGACCGGCCCCGCACCGTACGCCGCTCTTTCTTGGCTCATTCGAGTTTACTGTCTTTCGCTCTAACATGCCTTACCTAGGGTTAGGTTAGTATGCTTGCACGTTTGTACTTTAACTTTTTTCGGCTCGGCTTCTTTCGACGCCGATGCCGGCGACGCAGCACTCTCTCGCCCGCCAGCCACCGAGAAAAGGGTGCGCTCCGACCGGCCCCGCACCGCACGCCGCTCTTTCTTGGCTCATTCGAGTTTACTGTCTTTCGCTCTAACATGCCTTACCTAGGGTTAGGTTAGTATGCTTGCACGTTTGTACTTTAACTTTTTTCGGCTCGGCTTCTTTCGACGCCGATGCCAGCGACGCAGCACTCTCTCGCCCGCCAGCCACCGAGAAAAGGGTGCGCTCCGACCGGCCCCGCACCGCACGCCGCTCTTTCTTGGCTCATTCGAGTTTACTGTCTTTCGCTCTGACATGCCTTACCTAGGGTTAGGTTAGTATGCTTGCACGTTTGTACTTTAACTTTTTTCGGCTCGGCTTATTTCGACGCCGATGCCGGCGACGCAGCACTCTCTCGCCAGCCACCGAGAAAAGTGTGCGCTCCGACCGGCCCCGCACCGTACGCCGCTCTTTCTTGGCTCATTCGAGTTTACTGTCTTTCGCTCTAACATGCTTTACCTAGGGTTAGGTTAGTATGCTTGCACGTTTGTACTTTAACTTTTTTCGGCTCGGCTTCTTTCGACGCCGATGCCAGCGACGCAGCACTCTCTCGCCCGCCAGCCACCGAGAAAAGGGTGCGCTCCGACCGGCCCCGCACCGTACGCCGCTCTTTCTTGGCTCATTCGAGTTTACTGTCTTTCGCTCTAACATGCCTTACCTAGGGCTAGGTTAGTATGCTTGCACGTTTGTACTTTAACTTTTTTCGGCTCGGCTTCTTTCGACGCCGATGCCGGCGACGCAGCACTCTCTCGCCTGCCAGCCACCGAGAAAAGGGTGCGCTCCGACCGGCCCCGCACCGTACGCCGCTCTTTCTTGGCTCATTCGAGTTTACTGTCTTTTGCTCTAACATGCCTTACCTAGGGTTAGGTTAGTATGCTTGCACGTTTGTACTTTAACTTTTTTCGGCTCGACTTCTTTCGACGCCGATGCCGGCGACGCAGCACTCTCTCGCCCGCCAGCCACCGAGAAAAGGGTGCGCTCCGACCGGCCCCGCACCGCACGCCGCTCTTTCTTGGCTCATTCGAGTTTACTGTCTTTCGCTCTAACATGCCTTACCTAGGGTTAGGTTAGTATGCTTGCACGTTTGTACTTTAACTTTTTTCGGCTCGGCTTCTTTCGACGCCGATGCGGGCGACGCAGCACTCTCTCGCCCGCCAGCCACCGAGAAAAGGGTGCGCTCCGACCGGCCCCGCACCGCACGCCGCTCTTTCTTGGCTCATTCGAGTTTACTGTCTTTCGCTCTAACATGCCTTACCTAGGGTTAGGTTAGTATGCTTGCACGTTTGTACTTTAACTTTTTTCGGCTCGGCTTCTTTCGACGCCGATGCCGGCGACGCAGCACTCTCTCGCCCGCCAGCCACCGAGAAAAGGGTGCGCTCCGACCGGCCCCGCACCGCACGCCGCTCTTTCTTGGCTCATTCGAGTTTACTGTCTTTCGCTCTAACATGCCTTACCTAGGGTTAGGTTAGTATGCTTGCACGTTTGTACTTTAACTTTTTTCGGCTCGGCTTCTTTCGACGTCGATGCCGGCGACGCAGCACTCTCTCGCCCGCCAGCCACCGAGAAAAGGGTGCGCTCCGACCGGCCCCGCACCGCACGCCGTTCTTTCTTGGCTCATTCGAGTTTACTGTCTTTCGCTCTAACATGCCTTACCTAGGGTTAGGTTAGTATGCTTGCACGTTTGTACTTTAACTTTTTTCGGCTCGGCTTCTTTCGACGCCGATGCCGGCGACGAAGCACTCTCTCGCCCGCCAGCCACCGAGAAAAGGGTGCGCTCCGACCGGCCCCGCACCGTACGCCGCTCTTTCTTGGCTCATTCGAGTTTACTGTCTTTCGCTCTAACATGCCTTACCTAGGGTTAGGTTAGTATGCTTGCACGTTTGAACTTTAACTTTTTTCGGCTCGGCATCTTTCGACGCCGATGCCGGCGACGCAGCACTCTCTCGCCCGCCAGCCACCGCGAAAAGGGTGCGCTCCGACCGGCCCCGCACCGCACGCCGCTCTTTCTTGGCTCATTCGAGTTTACTGTCTTTCAGGTTAGTATGCTTGCACGTTTGTACTTTAACTTTTTTCGGCTCGGCTTCTTTCGACGCCGAAGCCGGCGACGCAGCACTCTCTCGCCCGCCAGCCACCGAGAAAAGGGTGCGCTCCGACCGGCCCCGCACCGTACGCCGCTCTTTCTTGGCTCATTCGAGTTTACTGTCTTTCGCTCTAACATGCCTTACCTAGGGTTAGGTTAGTATGCTTGCACGTTTGTACTTTAACTTTTTTCGGCTCGGCTTCTTTCGACGCCGATGCCGGCGACGCAGCACTCTCTCGCCCGCCAGCCACCGAGAAAAGGGTGCGATCCGACCGGCCCCGCACCGCACGCCGCTCTTTCTTGGCTCATTCGAGTTTACTGTCTTTCGCTCTAACATGCCTTACCTAGGGTTAGGTTAGTATGCTTGCACGTTTGTACTTTAACTTTTTTCGGCTCGGCTTCTTTCGACGTCGATGCCGGCGACGCAGCACTCTCTCGCCCGCCAGCCACCGAGAAAAGGGTGCGCTCCGACCGGCCCCGCACCGTACGCCGCTCTTTCTTGGCTCATTCGAGTTTACTGTCTTTCGCTCTAACATGCCTTACCTAGGGTTAGGTTAGTATGCCTGCACGTTTGTACTTTAACTTTTTTCGGCTCGGCTTCTTTCGACGCCGATGCCGGCGACGCAGCACTCTCTCGCCCACCAGCCACCGAGAAAAGGGTGCGCTCCGACCGGCCCCGCACCGTACGCCGCTCTTTCTTGGCTCATTCGAGTTTACTGTCTTTCGCTCTAACATGCCTTACCTAGGGTTAGGTTAGTATGCTTGCACGTTTGTACTTTAACTTTTTTCGGCTCGGCTTCTTTCGACGCCGATGCCTGCGACGCAGCACTCTCTCGCCCGCCAGCCACCGCGAAAAGGGTGCGCTCCGACCGGCCCCGCACCGTACGCCGCTCTTTCTTGGCTCATTCGAGTTTACTGTCTTTCGCTCTAACATGCCTTACCTAGGGTTAGGTTAGTATGCTTGCACGTTTGTACTTTAACTTTTTTCGGCTCGGCTTCTTTCGACGCCGATGCCGGCGACGCAGCACTCTCTCGCCCGCCAGCCACCGAGAAAAGGGTGCGCTCCGACCGGCCCCGCACCGTACGCCGCTCTTTCTTGGCTCATTCGAGTTTACTGTCTTTCGCTCTAACATGCCTTACCTAGGGTTAGGTTAGTATGCTTGCACGTTTGTACTTTAACTTTTTTCGGCTCGGCTTCTTTCGACGCCGATGCCGGCGACGCAGCACTCTCTCGCCCACCAGCCACCGAGAAAAGGGTGCGCTCCGACCGGCCCCGCACCGTACGCCGCTCTTTCTTGGCTCATTCGAGTTTACTGTCTTTCGCTCTAACATGCCTTACCTAGGGTTAGGTTAGTATGCTTGCACGTTTGTACTTTAACTTTTTTCGGCTCGGCTTCTTTCGACGCCGATGCCGGCGACGCAGCACTCTCTCGCCCGCCAGCCACCGAGAAAAGGGTGCGCTCCGACCGGCCCCGCACCGTTCGCCGCTCTTTCTTGGCTCATTCGAGTTTACTGTCTTTCGCTCTAACATGCCTTACCTAGGGTTAGGTTAGTATGCTTGCACGTTTGTACTTTAACTTTTTTCGGCTGGGCTTCTTTCGACGCCGATGCCGGCGACGCAGCACTCTCTCGCCCGCCAGCCACCGAGAAAAGGGTGCGCTCCGACCGGCCCCGCACCGTACGCCGCTCTTTCTTGGCTCATTCGAGTTTACTGTCTTTCGCTCTGACATGCCTTACCTAGGGTTAGGTTAGTATGCTTGCACGTTTGTACTTTAACTTTTTTCGGCTCGGCTTCTTTCGACGCCGATGCCGGCGACGCAGCACTCTCTCGCCCGCCAGCCACCGAGAAAAGGGTGCGCTCCGACCGGCCCCGCACCGTACGCCGCTCTTTCTTGGCTCATTCGAGTTTACTGTCTTTCGCTCTAACATGCCTTACCTAGGGTTAGGTTAGTATGCTTGCACGTTTGTACTTTAAACTTTTTTCGGCTCGGCTTCTTTCGACGCCGATGCCGGCGACGCAGCACTCTCTCGCCCGCCAGCCACCGAGAAAAGGGTGCGCTCCGACCGGCCCCGCACCGTACGCCGCTCTTTCTTGGCTCATTCGAGTTTACTGTCTTTCGCTCTGACATGCATTACCTAGGGTTAGGTTATTATGCTTGCACGTTTGTACTCTAACTTTTTTCGGCTTGGCTTCTTTCGACGCCGATGCCGGTGACGCAGCACTCTCTCGCCCGCCAGCCACCGAGAAAAGGGTGCGCTCCGACCGGCCCCGCACCGTACGCCGCTCTTTCTTGGCTCATTCGAGTTTACTGTCTTTCGCTCTGACATGCCTTACCTAGGGTTAGGTTAGTATGCTTGCACGTTTGTACTTTAACTTTTTTCGGCTCGGCTTCTTTCGACGCCGATGCCGGCGACGCAACACTCTCTCGCCCGCCAGCCACCGAGAAAAGAGTGCGCTCCGACCGGCCCCGCACCGTACGCCGCTCTTTCTTGGCTCATTCGAGTTTACTGTCTTTCGCTCTGACATGCCTTACCTAGGGTTAGGTTAGTATGCTTGCACGTTTGTACTTTAACTTTTTTCGGCTCGGCTTCTTTCGACGCCGATGCCGGCGACGCAGCACTCTCTCGCCCGCCAGCCACCGAGAAAAGAGTGCGCTCCGACCGGCCCCGCACCGTTCGCCGCTCTTTCTTGGCTCATTCGAGTTTACTGTCTTTCGCTCTGACATGCCTTACCTAGGGTTAGGTTAGTATGCTTGCACGTTTGTACTTTAACTTTTTTCGGCTCGGCTTCTTTCGACGCCGATGCCGGCGACGCAACACTCTCTCGCCCGCCAGCCACCGAGAAAAGGGTGCGCTCCGACCGGCCCCCCACCGTACGCCTCTCTTTCTTGGCTCATTCGAGTTTACTGTCTTTCGCTCTGACATGCCTTACCTAGGGTTAGGTTAGTATGCTTGCACGTTTGTACTTTAACTTTTTTCGGCTCGGCTTCTTTCGACGCCGATGCCGGCGACGCAGCACTCTCTCGCCCGCCAGCCACCGAGAAAAGGGTGCGCTCCGACCGGCCCCGCACCGTACGCCGCTCTTTCTTGGCTCATTCGAGTTTACTGTCTTTCGCTCTGACATGCCTTACCTAGGGTTAGGTTAGTATGCTTGCACGTTTGTACTTTAACTTTTTTCGGCTCGGCTTCTTTCGACGCCGATGCCGGCGACGCAGCACTCTCTCGCCCGCCAGCCACCGAGAAAAGGGTGCGCTCCGACCGGCCCCGCACCGTACGCCGCTCTTTCTTGGCTCATTCGAGTTTACTGTCTTTCGCTCTGACATGCCTTACCTAGGGTTAGGTTAGTATGCTTGCACGTTTGTACTTTAACTTTTTTCGGCTCGGCTTCTTTCGACGCCGATGCCGGCAACGCAGCACTCTCTCGCCCGCCAGCCACCGAGAAAAGGGTGCGCTCCGACCGGCCCCGCACCGTACGCCGCTCTTTCTTGGCTCATTCGAGTTTACTGTCTTTCGCTCTGACATGCCTTACCTAGGGTTAGGTTAGTATGCTTGCACGTTTGTACTTTAACTTTTTTCGGCTCGGCTTCTTTCGACGCCGATGCCGGCGACGCAACACTCTCTCGCCCGCCAGCCACCGAGAAAAGGGTGCGCTCCGACCGGCCCCGCACCGTACGCCGCTCTTTCTTGGCTCATTCGAGTTTACTGTCTTTCGCTCTGACATGCCTCACCTAGGGTTAGGTTAGTATGCTTGCACGTTTGTACTTTAACTTTTTTCGGCTCGGCTTCTTTCGACGCCGATGCCGGCGACGCAGCACTCTCTCGCCCGCCAGCCACCGAGAAAAGGGTGCGCTCCGACCGGCCCCGCACCGTACGCCGCTCTTTCTTGGCTCATTCGAGTTTACTGACTTTCGCTCTAACATGCCTTACCTAGGGTTAGGTTAGTATGCTTGCACGTTTGTACCTTAACTTTTTTCGGCTCGGCTTCTTTCGACGCCGATGCCGGCGACGCAGCACTCTCTCGCCCGCCAGCCACCGAGAAAAGGGTGCGCTCCGACCGGCCCCGCACCGTACGCCGCTCTTTCTTGGCTCATTCGAGTTTACTGTCTTTCGCTCTGACATGCATTACCTAGGGTTAGGTTATTATGCTTGCACGTTTGTACTCTAACTTTTTTCGGCTTGGCTTCTTTCGACGCCGATGCCGGTGACGCAGCACTCTCTCGCCCGCCAGCCACCGAGAAAAAGGTGCGCTCCGACCGGCCCCGCACCGTACGCCGCTCTTTCTTGGCTCATTCGAGTTTACTGTCTTTCGCTCTGACATGCCTTACCTAGGGTTAGGTTAGTATGCTTGCACGTTTGTACTTTAACTTTTTTCGGCTCGGCTTCTTTCGACGCCGATGCCGGCGACGCAACACTCTCTCGCCCGCCAGCCACCGAGAAAAGGGTGCGCTCCGACCGGCCCCGCACCGTACGCCGCTCTTTCTTGGCTCATTCGAGTTTACTGTCTTTCGCTCTGACATGCCTTACCTAGGGTTAGGTTAGTATGCTTGCACGTTTGTACTTTAACTTTTTTCGGCTCGGCTTCTTTCGACGCCGATGCCGGCGACGCAGCACTCTCTCGCCCGCCAGCCACCGAGGAAAGGGTGCGCTCCGACCGGCCCCGCACCGTACGCCGCTCTTTCTTGGCTCATTCGAGTTTACTGTCTTTCGCTCTGACATGCCTTACCTAGGGTTAGGTTAGTATGCTTGCACGTTTGTACTTTAACTTTTTTCGGCTCGGCTTCTTTCGACGCCGATGCCGGCGACGCAGCACTCTCTCGCCCGCCAGCCACCGAAAAAAGGGTGCGCTCCGACCGGCCCCGCACCGTACGCCGCTCTTTCTTGGCGCATTCGAGTTTACTGTCTTTCGCTCTGACATGCCTTACCTAGGGTTAGGTTAGTATGCTTGCACGTTTGTACTTTAACTTTTTTCGGCTCGGCTTCTTTCGACGCCGATGCCGGCGACGCAGCACTCTCTCGCCCGCCAGCCACCGAGAAAAGGGTGCGCTCCGACCGGCCCCGCACCGTACGCCGCTCTTTCTTGGCTCATTCGAGTTTACTGTCTTTCGCTCTAACATGCCTTACCTAGGGTTAGGTTAGTATGCTTGCACGTTTGTACTTTAACTTTTTTCGGCTCGGCTTCTTTCGACGCCGATGCCGGCGACGCAGCACTCTCTCGCCCGCCAGCCACCGAGAAAAGGGTGCGCTCCGACCGGCCCCGCATCGTACGCCGCTCTTTCTTGGCTCATTCGAGTTTACTGTCTTTCGCTCTGACATGCATTACCTAGGGTTAGGTTATTATGCTTGCACGTTTGTACTCTAACTTTTTTCGGCTTGGCTTCTTTCGACGCCGATGCCGGTGACGCAGCACTCTCTCGCCCGCCAGCCACCGAGAAAAGGGTGCGCTCCGACCGGCCCCGCACCGTACGCCGCTCTTTCTTGGCTCATTCGAGTTTACTGTCTTTCGCTCTGACATGCCTTACCTAGGGTTAGGTTAGTATGCTTGCACGTTTGTACTTTAACTTTTTTCGGCTCGGCTTCTTTCGACGCCGATGCCGGCGACGCAACACTCTCTCGCCCGCCAGCCACCGAGAAAAGGGTGCGCTCCGACCGGCCCCGCACCGTACGCCGCTCTTTCTTGGCTCATTCGAGTTTACTGTCTTTCGCTCTGACATGCCTTACCTAGGGTTAGGTTAGTATGCTTGCACGTTTGTACTTTAACTTTTTTCGGCTCGGCTTCTTTTGACGCCGATGCCGGCGACGCAGCACTCTCTCGCCCGCCAGCCACCGAGAAAAGGGTGCGCTCCGACCGGCCCCGCACCGTACGCCGCTCTTTCTTGGCTCATTCGAGTTTACTGTCTTTCGCTCTGACATGCCTTACCTAGGGTTAGGTTAGTATGCTTGCACGTTTGTACTTTAACTTTTTTCGGCTCGGCTTCTTTCGACGCCGATGCCGGCGACGCAGCACTCTCTCGCCCGCCAGCCACCGAGAAAAGGGTGCGCTCCGACCGGCCCCGCACCGTACGCCGCTCTTTCTTGGCTCATTCGAGTTTACTGTCTTTCGCTCTGACATGCCTTACCTAGGGTTAGGTTAGTATGCTTGCACGTTTGTACTTTAACTTTTTTCGGCTCGGCTTCTTTCGACGCCGATGCCGGCGACGCAACACTCTCTCGCCCGCCAGCCACCGAGAAAAGGGTGCGCTCCGACCGGCCCCGCACCGTACGCCGCTCTTTCTTGGCTCATTCGAGTTTACTGTCTCTCGCTCTGACATGCCTTACCTAGGGTTAGGTTAGTATGCTTGCACGTTTGTACTTTAACTTTTTTCGGCTCGGCTTCTTTCGACGCCGATGCCGGCGACGCAGCACTCTCTCGCCCGCCAGCCACCGAGAAAAGGGTGCGCTCCGACCGGCCCCGCACCGTACGCCGCTCTTTCTTGGCTCATTCGAGTTTACTGTCTTTCGCTCTGACATGCCTTACCTAGGGTTAGGTTAGTATGCTTGCACGTTTGTACTTTACCTTTTTTCAGCTCGGCTTCTTTCGACGCCGATGCCGGCGACGCAACACTCTCTCGCCCGCCAGCCACCGAGAAAAGGGTGCGCTCCGACCGGCCCCGCACCGTACGCCGCTCTTTCTTGGCTCATTCGAGTTTACTGTCTTTCGCTCTGACATGCCTTACCTAGGGTTAGGTTAGTATGCTTGCACGTTTGTACTTTAACTTTTTTCGGCTCGGCTTCTTTCGACGCCGATGCCGGCGACGCAGCACTCTCTCGCCCGCCAGCCACCGAGAAAAGGGTGCGCTCCGACCGGCCCCGCACCGTACGCCGCTCTTTCTTGGCTCATTCGAGTTTACTGTCTTTCGCTCTGACATGCCTTACCTAGGGTTAGGTTAGTATGCTTGCACGTTTGTACTTTAACTTTTTTCGGCTCGGCTTCTTTCGACGCCGATGCCGGCGACGCAGCACTCTCTCGCCCGCCAGCCACCGAGAAAAGGGTGCGCTCCAACCGGCCCCGCACCGTACGCCGCTCTTTCTTGGCTCATTCGAGTTTACTGTCTTTCGCTCTGACATGCCTTACCTAGGGTTAGGTTAGTATGCTTGCACGTTTGTACTTTAACTTTTTTCGGCTCGGCTTCTTTCGACGCCGATGCCGGCGACGCAACACTCTCTCGCCCGCCAGCCACCGAGAAAAGGGTGCGCTCCGACCGGCCCCGCACCGTACGCCGCTCTTTCTTGGCTCATTCGAGTTTACTGTCTTTCGCTCTGACATGCCTTACCTAGGGTTAGGTTAGTATGCTTGCACGTTTGTACTTTAACTTTTTTCGGCTCGGCTTCTTTCGACGCCGATGCCGGCGACGCAGCACTCTCTCGCCCGCCAGCCACCGAGAAAAGGGTGCGCTCCGACCGGCCCCGCACCGTACGCCGCTCTTTCTTGGCTCATTCGAGTTTACTGTCGTTCGCTCTGACATGCCTTACCTAGGGTTAGGTTAGTATGCTTGCACGTTTGTACTTTAACTTTTTTCGGCTCGGCTTCTTTCGACGCCGATGCCGGCGACGCAGCACTCTCTCGCCCGCCAGCCACCGAGAAAAGGGTGCGCTCCGACCGGCCCCGCACCGTACGCCGCTCTTTCTTGGCTCATTCGAGTTTACTGTCTTTCGCTCTGACATGCCTTACCTAGGGTTAGGTTAGTATGCTTGCACGTTTGTACTTTAACTTTTTTCGGCTCGGCTTCTTTCGACGCCGATGCCGGCAACGCAGCACTCTCTCGCCCGCCAGCCACCGAGAAAAGGGTGCGCTCCGACCGGCCCCGCACCGTACGCCGCTCTTTCTTGGCTCATTCGAGTTTACTGTCTTTCGCTCTGACATGCCTTACCTAGGGTTAGGTTAGTATGCTTGCACGTTTGTACTTTAACTTTTTTCGGCTCGGCTTCTTTCGACGCCGATGCCGGCGAAGCAACACTCTCTCGCCCGCCAGCCACCGAGAAAAGGGTGCGCTCCGACCGGCCCCGCACCGTACGCCGCTCTTTCTTGGCTCATTCGAGTTTACTGTCTCTCGCTCTGACATGCCTTACCTAGGGTTAGGTTAGTATGCTTGCACGTTTGTACTTTAACTTTTTTCGGCTCGGCTTCTTTCGACGCCGATGCCGGCGACGCAGCACTCTCTCGCCCGCCAGCCACCGAGAAAAGGGTGCGCTCCGACCGGCCCCGCACCGTACGCCGCTCTTTCTTGGCTCATTCGAGTTTACTGTCTTTCGCTCTGACATGCCTTACCTAGGGTTAGGTTAGTATGCTTGCACGTTTGTACTTTAACTTTTTTCGGCTCGGCTTCTTTCGACGCCGATGCCGGCGACGCAACACTCTCTCGCCCGCCAGCCACCGAGAAAAGGGTGCGCTCCGACCGGCCCCGCACCGTACGCCGCTCTTTCTTGGCTCATTCGAGTTTACTGTCTTTCGCTCTGACATGCCTTACCTAGGGTTAGGTTAGTATGCTTGCACGTTTGTACTTTAACTTTTTTCGGCTCGGCTTCTTTCGACGCCGATGCCGGCAACGCAGCACTCTCTCGCCCGCCAGCCACCGAGAAAAGGGTGCGCTCCGACCGGCCCCGCACCGTACGCCGCTCTTTCTTGGCTCATTCGAGTTTACTGTCTTTCGCTCTGACATGCCTTACCTAGGGTTAGGTTAGTATGCTTGCACGTTTGTACTTTAACTTTTTTCGGCTCGGCTTCTTTCGACGCCGATGCCGGCGAAGCAACACTCTCTCGCCCGCCAGCCACCGAGAAAAGGGTGCGCTCCGACCGGCCCCGCACCGTACGCCGCTCTTTCTTGGCTCATTCGAGTTTACTGTCTCTCGCTCTGACATGCCTTACCTAGGGTTAGGTTAGTATGCTTGCACGTTTGTACTTTAACTTTTTTCGGCTCGGCTTCTTTCGACGCCGATGCCGGCGACGCAGCACTCTCTCGCCCGCCAGCCACCGAGAAAAGGGTGCGCTCCGACCGGCCCCGCACCGTACGCCGCTCTTTCTTGGCTCATTCGAGTTTACTGTCTTTCGCTCTGACATGCCTTACCTAGGGTTAGGTTAGTATGCTTGCACGTTTGTACTTTAACTTTTTTCGGCTCGGCTTCTTTCGACGCCGATGCCGGCGACGCAACACTCTCTCGCCCGCCAGCCACCGAGAAAAGGGTGCGCTCCGACCGGCCCCGCACCGTACGCCGCTCTTTCTTGGCTCATTCGAGTTTACTGTCTTTCGCTCTGACATGCCTTACCTAGGGTTAGGTTAGTATGCTTGCACGTTTGTACTTTAACTTTTTTCGGCTCGGCTTCTTTCGACGCCGATGCCGGCGACGCAGCACTCTCTCGCCCGTCAGCCACCGAGAAAAGGGTGCGCTCCGACCGGCCCCGCACCGTACGCCGCTCTTTCTTGGCTCATTCGAGTTTACTGTCTTTCGCTCTGACATGCCTTACCTAGGGTTAGGTTAGTATGCTTGCACGTTTGTACTTTAACTTTTTTCGGCTCGGCTTCTTTCGACGCCGATGCCGGCGACGCAGCACTCTCTCGCCCGCCAGCCACCGAGAAAAGGGTGCGCTCCGACCGGCTCCGCAACGTACGCCGCTCTTTCTTGGCTCATTCGAGTTTACTGTCTTTCGCTCTGACATGCCTTACCTAGGGTTAGGTTAGTATGCTTGCACGTTTGTACTTTAACTTTTTTCGGCTCGGCTTCTTTCGACGCCGATGCCGGCGACGCAGCACTCTCTCGCCCGCCAGCCACCGAGAAAAGGGTGCGCTCCGACCGGCCTCGCACCGTACGCCGCTCTTTCTTGGCTCATTCGAGTTTACTGTCTTTCGCTCTGACATGCCTTACCTAGGGTTAGGTTAGTATGCTTGCACGTTTGTACTTTAACTTTTTTCGGCTCGGCTTCTTTCGACGCCGATGCCGGCGACGCAACACTCTCTCACCCGCCAGCCACCGAGAAAAGGGTGCGCTCCGACCGGCCCCGCACCGTACGCCGCTCTTTCTTGGCTCATTCGAGTTTACTGTCTTTCGCTCTGACATGCCTTACCTAGGGTTAGGTTAGTATGCTTGCACGTTTGTACTTTAACTTTTTTCGGCTCGGCTTCTTTCGACGCCGATGCCGGCGACGCAGCACTCTCTCGCCCGCCAGCCACCGAGAAAAGGGTGCGCTCCGACCGGCCCCGCACCGTACGCCGCTCTTTCTTGGCTCATTCGAGTTTACTGTCTTTCGCTCTGACATGCCTTACCTAGGGTTAGGTTAGTATGCTTGCACGTTTGTACTTTAACTTTTTTCGGCTCGGCTTCTTTCGACGCCGATGCCGGCGACGCAACACTCTCTCGCCCGCCAGCCACCGAGAAAAGGGTGCGCTCCGACCGGCCCCGCACCGTACGCCGCTCTTTCTTGGCTCATTCGAGTTTACTGTCTTTCGCTCTGACATGCCTTACCTAGGGTTAGGTTAGTATGCTTGCACGTTTGTACTTTAACTTTTTTCGGCTCGGCTTCTTTCGACGCCGATGCCGGCGACGCAGCACTCTCTCGCCCGCCAGCCACCGAGGAAAGGGTGCGCTCCGACCGGCCCCGCACCGTACGCCGCTCTTTCTTGGCTCATTCGAGTTTACTGTCTTTCGCTCTGACATGCCTTACCTAGGGTTAGGTTAGTATGCTTGCACGTTTGTACTTTAACTTTTTTCGGCTCAGCTTCTTTCGACGCCGATGCCGGCGACGCAGCACTCTCTCGCCCGCCAGCCACCGAGAAAAGGGTGCGCTCCGACCGGCCCCGCACCGTACGCCGCTCTTTCTTGGCTCATTCGAGTTTACTGTCTTTCGCTCTGACATGCCTTACCTAGGGTTAGGTTAGTATGCTTGCTCGTTCGTACTTTAACTTTTTTCGGCTCGGCTTCTTTCGACGCCGATGCCGGCGACGCAGCACTCTCTCGCCCGCCAGCCACCGAGAAAAGGGTGCGTTCCGACCGGCCCCGCACCGTACGCCGCTCTTTCTTGGCTCATTCGAGTTTACTGTCTTTCGCTCTGACATGCCTTACCTAGGGTTAGGTTAGTATGCTTGCACGTTTGTACTTTAACTTTTTTCGGCTCGGCTTCTTTCGACGCCGATGCCGGCGACGCAACACTCTCTCGCCCGCCAGCCACCGAGAAAAGGGTGCGCTCCGACCGGCCCCGCACCGTACGCCGCTCTTTCTTGGCTCATTCGAGTTTACTGTCTTTCGCTCTGACATGCCTTACCTAGGGTTAGGTTAGTATGCTTGCACGTTTGTACTTTAACTTTTTTCGGCTCGGCTTCTTTCGACGCTGATGCCGGCGACGCAGCACTCTCTCGCCCGCCAGCCACCGAGAAAAGGGTGCGCTCCAACCGGCCCCGCACCGTACGCCGCTCTTTCTTGGCTCATTCGAGTTTACTGTCTTTCGCTCTGACATGCCTTACCTAGGGTTAGGTTAGTATGCTTGCACCTTTGTACTTTAACTTTTTTCGGCTCGGCTTCT
>NC_135250.1:18271394-18276394 GCF_964204865.1 Styela clava
GCCGCACTGGGACTTCCGTACGTCACAACTCGGCGCGCTCGAAAAGCGCGCAGATTCGACGCTGGACTCTTCCCGGTTCACTCGCCGTTACTCAGGAAATCCCTGTTGGTTTCTTTTCCTCCGCTTAATAATATGCTTTATTCAGCGGGTGCTCTCGCTCGAACTCAGGTCGTATGTGTCAAGCGGGCCGCTTCTTACACGGCCCGCTGGCATCGCAAGTCGTCGCCGCCGGCGCCGACCGAGCGCGTACCGTCGCCGCCTTGGCCCACGGTCGGTCTTGATCTCGTGACCGGACCGACCGACCTGGACCCGCCCCTCGAACGTAGTTGAACACGTCGAGGGGCCGGCGGTGTACGGGACACGCGGTCGCGCCGAGAAAGCTCGGCGACCGCTTCAACTTGGGGCGACGCCCGGCCGTCTTCGCAGTGGCCAGGCGACGGCCCTCGGGTAAGGACGAACGCGACCCTGAGGCAGACGCGGTCTCGGGATTGACCCGAGACCGCAATTCGCGTTCAGAAGGTCGACGTTCAATGTGTTCTGCAATTCACATTACTTCTCGCACTTGGCTGCGTCCTTCATCGACTCGCGAGCCGAGTGATCCACCGTTAAGAGTCGTCCTCGACGTTTCGCCCGGCGCCGAAGCGCGCGGACGTCACACTGTGGGATCGACCACAAAACCACCACCGACAACAACTGCACAAAAACACCAACAAACGGCGCCGAGCGACCGCCGGGCTGGGCCGGCGGCACATCGAGCGCGGTGCCCAGAAGCCACCATCGCACTCGGCTGCCTTGCTATTCCAACGTGTTACGCGTGTCGCACGGGGCGGAACCCCGATTGACGGCCGCCCTCTCGGCGGCACCCAAAGACAATTAAGTGCGCGGTCGGCCGGGGCCTACCACCACCTTCGGTAATGATCCTTCCGCAGGTTCACCTACGGAAACCTTGTTACGACTTTTACTTACTCTAAATGATCAAGTTTGATCGTCTTCTCGACACGCCGACGCGGCCGTTGCCAGCCGCGACGGGGCCGATCCAAGGATCTCACTAAACCATTCAATCGGTAGTAGCGACGGGCGGTGTGTACAAAGGGCAGGGACGTAATCAACGCAAGTTGATGACTTGCGCTTACTGGGAATTCCTCGTTCAAGGGAAACAATTGCAAGTCCCTATCCCAATCACGAATGAGGTTCAACGGGTTACCCGGACCTTTCGGCCTAGGTTAGACACTCGCTGCTTCACTCAGTGTAGCGCGCGTGCGGCCCCGGACATCTAAGGGCATCAAAGACCTGTTATTGCTCAATCTCGTGTGGCTAAACGCCACTAGTCCCTCTAAGAAGTTAGACGCCGACCGAGAAGGTCGCGTAACTATTTAGCATGCCAGAGTCTCGTTCGTTATCGGAATTAACCAGACAAATCGCTCCACCAACTAAGAACGGCCATGCACCACCACCCACAGAAGCAAGAAAGAGCTCTCAATCTGTCAATCCTACCTGTGTCCGGGCCGGGTGAGTTTCCCCGTGTTGAGTCAAATTAAGCCGCAGGCTCCACTCCTGGTGGTGCCCTTCCGTCAATTCCTTTAAGTTTCAGCTTTGCAACCATACTTCCCCCGGAACCCAAAGACTTTGGTTTCCCGGAAGCTGCCGGAAAGGTCGTCATGGTAACGCCTCCCGATCGCTAGTTGGCATCGTTTATAGTCAGAACTAGGACGGTATCTGATCGTCTTCGAACCTCTGACTTTCGCTCTTGATTAAAGAAAACATTCTTGGCGAATGCTTTCGCAGTAGTTCGTCTTCCGCCGATCCAAGAATTTCACCTCTAACGGCAGAGTACGGACGCCCCCGTCTGTCCCTCTTAATCATTACCTCGTGTTCCGAAAACCAACAAAATAGAACCGAGGTCCTATTCCATTATTCCATGCAACACTATGCAGGCGAACAGCCTGCTTTGAACACTCTAATTTTTTCAAAGTAAACTTATCGGCCACCGCCGACACTCAGTCAAGAGCACCGACGGAGAACCGAAGGTGAGGCGAACGCAACCAGTGACACGCCTTGCGACGGACCGGCGGCGCTCGCCCAAAATCCAACTACGAGCTTTTCAACCGCAACAACTTTAGCATACACTGTTGGAGCTGGAATTACCGCGGCTGCTGGCACCAGACTTGCCCTCCAATGGATACTCGTTAAGAGTTTTAGGATGTACTCATTCCAATTACAGGGCCTCGTTAGAGTCCTGTATTGTTATTTTTCGTCACGGCTTCTTTCGACGCCGATGCCGGCGACGCAGCACTCTCTCGCCCGCCAGCCACCGAGAAAAGGGTGCGCTCCGACCGGCCCCGCACCGTACGCCGCTCTTTCTTGGCTCATTCGAGTTTACTGTCTTTCGCTCTAACATGCCTTACCTAGGGTTAGGTTAGTATGCTTGCACGTTTGTACTTTAACTTTTTTCGGCTCGGCTTCTTTCGACGCCGATGCCGGCGACGCAGCACTCTCTCGCCCGCCAGCCACCGAGAAAAGGGTGCGCTCCGACCGGCCCCGCACCGTACGCCGCTCTTTCTTGACTCATTCGAGTTTACTGTCTTTCGCTCTGACATGCATTACCTAGGGTTAGGTTATTATGATTGCACGTTTGTACTCTAACTTTTTTCGGCTCGGCTTCTTTCGACGCCGATGCCGGCGACGCAGCACTCTCTCGCCCGCCAGCCACCGAGAAAAGGGTGCGCTCCGACCGGCCCCGCACCGTACGCCGCTCTTTCTAGGCTCATTCGAGTTTACTGTCTTTCGCTCTGACATGCCTTACCTAGGGTTAGGTTAGTATGCTTGCACGTTTGTACTTTAACTTTTTTCGGCTCGGCTTCTTTCGACGCCGATGCCGGCGACGCAGCACTCTCTCGCCCGCCAGCCACCGAGAAAAGGGTGCGCTCCGACCGGCCCCGCACCGTACGCCGCTCTTTCTTGGCTCATTCGAGTTTACTGTCTTTCGCTCTGACATGCCTTACCTAGGGTTAGGTTAGTATGCTTGCACGTTTGTACTTTAACTTTTTTCGGCTCGGCTTCTTTCGACGCCGATGCCGGCGACGCAGCACTCTCTCGCCCGCCAGCCACCGAGAAAAGGGTGCGCTCCGACCGGCCCCGCACCGTACGCCGCTCTTTCTTGGCTCATTCGAGTTTACTGTCTTTCGCTCTGACATGCATTACCTAGGGTTAGGTTATTATGCTTGCACGTTTGTACTTTAACTTTTTTCGGCTCGGCTTCTTTCGACGCCGATGCCGGCGACGCAGCACTCTCTCGCCCGCCAGCCACCGAGAAAAGGGTGCGCTCCGACCGGCCCCGCACCGTACGCCGCTCTTTCTTGGCTCATTCGAGTTTACTGTCTTTCGCTCTAACATGCCTTACCTAGGGTTAGGTTAGTATGCTTGCACGTTTGTACTTTAACTTTTTTCGGCTCGGCTTCTTTCGACGCCGATGCCGGCGACGCAGCACTCTCTCGCCCGCCAGCCACCGAGAAAAGGGCGCGCTCCGACCGGCCCCGCACCGTACGCCGCTCTTTCTTGACTCATTCGAGTTTACTGTCTTTCGCTCTGACATGCATTACCTAGGGTTAGGTTATTATGCTTGCACGTTTGTACTCTAACTTTTTTCGGCTCGGCTTCTTTCGACGCCGATGCCGGCGACGCAGCACTCTCTCGCCCGCCAGCCACCGAGAAAAGGGTGCGCTCCGACCGGCCCCGCACCGTACGCCGCTCTTTCTTGGCTCATTCGAGTTTACTGTCTTTCGCTTTAACATGCCTTACCTAGGGTTAGGTTAGTATGCTTGCACGTTTGTACTTTAACTTTTTTCGGCTCGGCTTCTTTCGACGCCGATGCCGGCGACGCAGCACTCTCTCGCCCGCCAGCCACCGAGAAAAGGGTGCGCTCCGACCGGCCCCGCACCGTACGCCGCTCTTTCTCGGCTCATTCGAGTTTACTGTCTTTCGCTCTGACATGCCTTACCTAGGGTTAGGTTAGTATGCTTGCACGTTTGTACTTTAACTTTTTTCGGCTCGGCTTCTTTCGACGCCGATGCCGGCGACGCAGCACTCTCTCGCCCGCCAGCCACCGAGAAAAGGGTGCGCTCCGACCGGCCCCGCACCGTACGCCGCTCTTTCTTGGCTCATTCGAGTTTACTGTCTTCCGCTCTGACATGCCTTTCCTAGGGTTAGGTTATTATGCTTGCACGTTTGTACTCTAACTTTTTTCGGCTCGGCTTCTTTCGACGCCGATGCCGGCGACGCAGCACTCTCTCGCCCGCCAGCCACCGAGAAAAGGGTGCGCTCCGACCGGCCCCGCACCGTACGCCGCTCTTTCTAGGCTCATTCGAGTTTACTGTCTTTCGCTCTGACATGCCTTACCTAGGGTTAGGTTAGTATGCTTGCACGTTTGTACTTTAACTTTTTTCGGCTCGGCTTCTTTCGACGCCGATGCCGGCGACGCAGCACTCTCTCGCCCGCCAGCCACCGAGAAAAGGGTGCGCTCCGACCGGCCCCGCACCGTACGCCGCTCTTTCTTGGCTCATTCGAGTTTACTGTCTTTCGCTCTGACATGCCTTACCTAGGGTTAGGTTAGTATGCTTGCACGTTTGTACTTTAACTTTTTTCGGCTCGGCTTCTTTCGACGCCGATGCCGGCGACGCAGCACTCTCTCGCCCGCCAGCCACCGAGAAAAGGGTGCGCTCCGACCGGCCCCGCACCGTACGCCGCTCTTTCTTGGCTCATTCGAGTTTACTGTCTTTCGCTCTGACATGCATTACCTAGGGTTAGGTTATAATGCTTGCACGTTTGTACTTTAACTTTTTTCGGCTCGGCTTCTTTCGACGCCGATGCCGGCGACGCAGCACTCTCTCGCCCGCCAGCCACCGAGAAAAGGGTGCGCTCCGACCGGCCCCGCACCGTACGCCGCTCTTTCTTGGCTCATTCGAGTTTACTGTCTTTCGCTCTAACATGCCTTACCTAGGGTT